>NW_023665723.1:17500-55427 GCF_014743375.2 Drosophila subpulchrella | reverse complement strand
TAATCGTCAAATTTGTTTCTTTATTCATTTATGAATATGAGACTTGGCTCCACGGTTAATATTTTAAGCCCAAAGATAATAATGTTGAAACAAAGGCCAAGGTTTCTATTATACATAGAATAACAAATTGTTTCCGAACTTTATCGTTAATCCAAATAAATAATTACAATTGAGGCAGGCTAATAATGATATATATTTTGTATTGATAATCTTGATATATATGTATATTGGTCTGCCATATCACATACTGAGTTATGTGATAATTCCCTGCGGGGATAAATTAAAAGAGGTTGTCCCTATATTAAAGAAAATAATATATATATATATTATTTTTTTCTAACGTACATATCATATATGCGCTCGGTTTTATATTATATATTACCAAAGAGTCTTATATGAATATATACAGATAAATTTTAAATTTATCATCAAAATACAAATGATTTAATTCAATATTTTATATTGGTTAAACAAAAATTGTACATGTGTGGATACAATAATGACGTATGTCGAACAAAAAAGATATTTTAGAATGAAATATGCAAATATAAAGAAAATTATACGTATTACGAAAAAAAATATTGTGTTTTTAACATCAATAATTAAAAAACTTGTTATTATTAGTGGCGGAACAAGTATATATTGTGAAAACAACAAACGTATACGAATGCTATATAAAAATGGCCGTATCGATAGAAAACAATCTATAAAATTTATATTGCTAATTTCTATTCAAAAATATGAATGAAATATGAATAAAAACATTATTCTGGTTGATCCTGCCAGTAGTTATATGCTTGTCTCAAAGATTAAGCCATGCATGTCTAAGTACACACGAATTAAAAGTGAAACCGCAAAAGGCTCATTATATCAGTTATGGTTCCTTAGATCGTTAACAGTTACTTGGATAACTGTGGTAATTCTAGAGCTAATACATGCAATTAAAACATGAACCTTATGGGACATGTGCTTTTATTAGGCTAAAACCAAGCGATCGCCAAGATCGTTATATGGTTGAACTCTAGATAACATGCAGATCGTATGGTCTTGTACCGACGACAGATCTTTCAAATGTCTGCCCTATCAACTTTTGATGGTAGTATCTAGGACTACCATGGTTGCAACGGGTAACGGGGAATCAGGGTTCGATTCCGGAGAGGGAGCCTGAGAAAACGGCTACCACATCTAAGGAAGGCAGCAGGCGCGTAAATTACCCACTCCCAGCTCGGGGAGGTAGTGACGAAAAAAACAATACAGGACTCATATCCGAGGCCCTGTAATTGGAATGAGTACACTTTAAATCCTTTAACAAGGACCAATTGGAGGGCAAGTCTGGTGCCAGCAGCCGCGGTAATTCCAGCTCCAATAGCGTATATTAAAGTTGTTGCGGTTTAAAACGTTCGTAGTTGAACTTGTGCTTCATACGGGTAGTACAACTTACAATTGTGGTTAGTACTATACCTTTATGTATGTAAGCGTATTACCGGTGGAGTTCTTACATGTGCTTAGATACTTGTATTTTTTCATATGTTCCTCCTATTTTAAAAACCTGCATTAGTGCTCTTAAACGAGTGTTATTGTGGGCCGGTACAATTACTTTGAACAAATTAGAGTGCTTAAAGCAGGCTTCAAATGCCTGAATATTCTGTGCATGGGATAATGAAATAAGACCTCTGTTCTGCTTTCATTGGTTTTCAGATCAAGAGGTAATGATTAATAGAAGCAGTTTGGGGGCATTAGTATTACGACGCGAGAGGTGAAATTCTTGGACCGTCGTAAGACTAACTTAAGCGAAAGCATTTGCCAAAGATGTTTTCATTAATCAAGAACGAAAGTTAGAGGTTCGAAGGCGATCAGATACCGCCCTAGTTCTAACCATAAACGATGCCAGCTAGCAATTGGGTGTAGCTACTTTTATGGCTCTCTCAGTCGCTTCCCGGGAAACCAAAGCTTTTGGGCTCCGGGGGAAGTATGGTTGCAAAGCTGAAACTTAAAGGAATTGACGGAAGGGCACCACCAGGAGTGGAGCCTGCGGCTTAATTTGACTCAACACGGGAAAACTTACCAGGTCCGAACATAAGTGTGTAAGACAGATTGATAGCTCTTTTCTCGAATCTATGGGTGGTGGTGCATGGCCGTTCTTAGTTCGTGGAGTGATTTGTCTGGTTAATTCCGATAACGAACGAGACTCAAATATATTAAATAGATATCTTCAGGATTATGGTGTTGAAGCTTATATAGCCTTCATTCATGGTGGCAGTAAAATGTTTATTGTGTTTGAATGTGTTTATATAAGTGGAGCCGTACCTGTTGGTTTGTCCCATTATAAGGACACTAGCTTCTTAAATGGACAAATTGCGTCTAGCAATAATGAGATTGAGCAATAACAGGTCTGTGATGCCCTTAGATGTCCTGGGCTGCACGCGCGCTACAATGAAAGTATCAACGTGTATTTCCTAGACCGAGAGGTCCGGGTAAACCGCTGAACCACTTTCATGCTTGGGATTGTGAACTGAAACTGTTCACATGAACTTGGAATTCCCAGTAAGTGTGAGTCATTAACTCGCATTGATTACGTCCCTGCCCTTTGTACACACCGCCCGTCGCTACTACGATGAATTATTTAGTGAGGTCTCCGGACGTGATCACTGTGACGCCTTGTGTGTTACGGTTGTTTCGCAAAAGTTGACCGAACTTGATTATTTAGAGGAAGTAAAAGTCGTAACAAGGTTTCCGTAGGTGAACCTGCGGAAGGATCATTATTGTTTAATATCCTTACCGTTAATAAAAAAATTTGTTTTTATTATAATAATATAATATATTATAGTAATACAAATAAAATATAAATTGCCAAAAATATGATCTTTTATAGATCAAATATAAAATTTCGAACAAGCAAATCGAAATAATAATTGTAATAATAAATATATTATTGCATTAAATAAGAGATAAATAAATAAGCAAAAGCAAACAAATAACAAATTCGAACAAGCAAATCGAAATTATTAAATTTATTTAATATTATTATTATATTGTATATTAAATGCAATTAATTAATAAAACACTGTGTGTATATGGACCATAATATACACGCGTTGCGATATGTATTGTTCATCTCAGTTATGCGCCATACATTGGATAATGCAACAACCTAAAATGTACAATGTTGTACCTGATTATTACAGGTTAATGTTTTATATAAATTTCAATATATATCGCTAAAAAAAAGTATTAATACCGTAAATGCCATTTAAAAAATACTTGATATATTATTGGTTATATGAAACTAAGACATTTCGCAGCATTCGTTTTAGGTATAAAAATCAATTTATTGAAGGAATTGATATATGCCAGTAAAATGGTGTATTTTTAATTTCTTTCAATAAAAACATATATGACAAAATTACCCAAACCAATATATAAAACTCTAAGCGGTGGATCACTCGGCTCATGGGTCGATGAAGAACGCAGCAAACTGTGCGTCATCGTGTGAACTGCAGGACACATGAACATCGACATTTTGAACGCATTATCGCAGTCCATGCTGTTATGTACTTTAATTAATTTTATAGTGCTGCTTGGACTACATATGGTTGAGGGTTGTAAGACTATGCTAATTAAGTTGTTTATATAAATTTTATAATGAAATTTTATAAGCATATGGTATATTATTGGATAATAATAATTTAATTATTATATTATTCATAATATTAACAAATATATGAAAAACATTATCTCACATTAGTAATAATTTGAATGTGAAAACGAAGAGAAATATTTTCTTTTTCAATCAAATAATACTGAGAAATGTCTAGCATAAAAAATTTATCTAGAATTGTCTCTTATTAAAGATTAGTAAATAGAAAGCCGTTGACAATATTATTATTCTTCGTTGATTCGTTAGACCAAACAAATGCCATACAAATATATAAAATATATAACGAATTTAATAAAATGTTTTATCATTATATATAAAGAATTAATTGCAAAAAAGTTATACACAACCTCAACTCATATGGGACTACCCCCTGAATTTAAGCATATTAATTAGGGGAGGAAAAGAAACTAACCAGGATTTTCTTAGTAGCGGCGAGCGAAAAGAAATCAGTTCAGCACTAAGTCACTTTGTCTATATGGCAAATGTGAGATGCAGTGTATGGAGCGTCAATATTCTAGTATGAGAAATTAACGATTTAAGTCCTTCTTAAATGAGGCCATTTACCCATAGAGGGTGCCAGGCCCGTTATAACGTTAATGATTACTAGATGATGTTTCCAAAGAGTCGTGTTGCTTGATAGTGCAGCACTAAGTGGGTGGTAAACTCCATCTAAAACTAAATAAACCATGAGACCGATAGTAAACAAGTACCGTGAGGGAAAGTTGAAAAGAACTCTGAATAGAGAGTTAAACAGTACGTGAAACTGCTTAGAGGTTAAGCCCGATGAACCTGAATATCCGTTATGGAAAATTCATCATTAAAATTGTAATATTTAAACAATATTATGATAATAGTGTGCATTTTTTCCATATAAGGACATTGTAATCTATTAGCATACAAAATTTATCATAAAATATAACTTATAGTTTATTCAAATTAATTTGCTTGCATTTTAACACAGAATAAATGTTATTAATTTGATAAAGTGCTGATAGATTTATATGAATACAGTGCGTTAATTTTTCGGAATTATATAATGGCATAATTATCATTGATTTTTGTGTTTATTATATGCACTTGTATGATTAACAATGCGAAAGATTCAGGATACCTTCGGGACCCGTCTTGAAACACGGACCAAGGAGTCTAACATATGTGCAAGTTATTGGGATATAAACCTAATAGCGTAATTAACTTGACTAATAATGGGATTAGTTTTTTAACTATTTATAGCTAATTAACACAATCCCGGGGCGTTCTATATAGTTATGTATAATGATATTTATATTATTTATGCCTCTAACTGGAACGTACCTTGAGCATATATGCTGTGACCCGAAAGATGGTGAACTATACTTGATCAGGTTGAAGTCAGGGGAAACCCTGATGGAAGACCGAAACAGTTCTGACGTGCAAATCGATTGTCAGAATTGAGTATAGGGGCGAAAGACCAATCGAACCATCTAGTAGCTGGTTCCTTCCGAAGTTTCCCTCAGGATAGCTGGTGCATTTTAATGTTATATAAAATAATCTTATCTGGTAAAGCGAATGATTAGAGGCCTTAGGGTCGAAACGATCTTAACCTATTCTCAAACTTTAAATGGGTAAGAACCTTAACTTTCTTGATATGAAGTTCAAGGTTATGATATAATGTGCCCAGTGGGCCACTTTTGGTAAGCAGAACTGGCGCTGTGGGATGAACCAAACGTAATGTTACGGTGCCCAAATTAACAACTCATGCAGATACCATGAAAGGCGTTGGTTGCTTAAAACAGCAGGACGGTGATCATGGAAGTCGAAATCCGCTAAGGAGTGTGTAACAACTCACCTGCCGAAGCAACTAGCCCTTAAAATGGATGGCGCTTAAGTTGTATACCTATACATTACCGCTAAAGTAGATGATTTATATTACTTGTGATATAAATTTTGAAACTTTAGTGAGTAGGAAGGTACAATGGTATGCGTAGAAGTGTTTGGCGTAAGCCTGCATGGAGCTGCCATTGGTACAGATCTTGGTGGTAGTAGCAAATAATCGAATGAGACCTTGGAGGACTGAAGTGGAGAAGGGTTTCGTGTGAACAGTGGTTGATCACGAGTTAGTCGGTCCTAAGTTCAAGGCGAAAGCCGAAAATTTTCAAGTAAAACACAAATGCCATACAAATATAATTATATTATATAAATCAAGCTAATTAATATACTTGAATAATTTTGAACGAAAGGGAATACGGTTCCAATTCCGTAACCTGTTGAGTATCCGTTTGTTATTAAATATGGGCCTCGTGCTCATCCTGGCAACAGGAACGACCATAAAGAAGCCGTCGAGAGATATCGGAAGAGTTTTCTTTTCTGTTTTATAGCCGTACTACCATGGAAGTCTTTCGCAGAGAGATATGGTAGATGGGCTAGAAGAGCATGACATATACTGTTGTGTCGATATTTTCTCCTCGGACCTTGAAAATTTATGGTGGGGACACGCAAACTTCTCAACAGGCCGTACCAATATCCGCAGCTGGTCTCCAAGGTGAAGAGTCTCTAGTCGATAGAATAATGTAGGTAAGGGAAGTCGGCAAATTAGATCCGTAACTTCGGGATAAGGATTGGCTCTGAAGATTGAGATAGTCGGGCTTGATTGGGAAACAATAACATGGTTTATGTGCTCGTTCTGGGTAAATAGAGTGTCTGGCATTTATGTTGGTCACTTGTTCCCCGGATAGTTTAGTTACGTAGCCAATTGTGGAACTTTCTTGCTAAAATTTTTAAGAATACTAATTGGGTTAAACCAATTAGTTCTTATTAATTATAACGATTATCAATTAACAATCAATTCAGAACTGGCACGGACTTGGGGAATCCGACTGTCTAATTAAAACAAAGCATTGTGATGGCCCTAGCGGGTGTTGACACAATGTGATTTCTGCCCAGTGCTCTGAATGTCAAAGTGAAGAAATTCAAGTAAGCGCGGGTCAACGGCGGGAGTAACTATGACTCTCTTAAGGTAGCCAAATGCCTCGTCATCTAATTAGTGACGCGCATGAATGGATTAACGAGATTCCTACTGTCCCTATCTACACACAGTCGGTGTTTGGTTGCTCGCGAGAACAGACGTGTTTTTCCGTACGCTCCGCGAGTAAAGTGCATTTAGGCAGTAAAACAACAGGTACATTGTTGAAAATAGTGCGAAAATTCGTGTTTCGTGCTTGCGAACACAGTGCGTGTGTTTTCCGTTTGAAATTCTGCGGAAATCGGGCGATATTCGCGTTTTTCTTTTTGGAAATTTTCCATTAAGACACGTGTGTCGCGAGAGAGGCGCTCTCTCGAGAGAGGCGTTTGCCTAATTTAGGCACATTTTGTCGCCCACAGCTGTGCGGTTTGTGTCTCCGCTGAACTTGGATCAGCTGATCAGCTGACCGAGCTTTTGAGAACCAGCTGATAGGAAGGGGTAAGTCTCGAATATCAAAGAGCTTACTTAGTAAGGCCGATAACCGGCAGATGGCGCCACCAAAAATGGTGGTCGACGAGTCCGGGAGCGAAAGTGCGAGCAGCCGTGGAAGCAGCTCGGGCAGAGGGCGCGCCAGAGGCAAGCGCAACAAAGCGCCGCTGAGGGAGGCCTCGAGGTGCAAAGTGTTGGCGCTGGATGCAACCGCCGCTGCCCCTGCCGACGCCTTTGCCGCTGCCCCCGCCGCTGCCCCCGCCGCTGACGCTGCCGCAGTCGCAGCCGCTGCCGCTGCCGCAGCCGCTGCCGCCGCCGCCGCCCCCCGCTGCCCCCGCCGCTGCCCCGCCGACGCTGCCACAGTCGCAGCCGCTGCTGATGGAGGGACCTTCGTCGTGCCAGCCAGCATAGAGAAATCCTTCTCGGACAGGGAATGGAGGGGAAACGGAGCCGTTGCTGCCGAGATGGGCGACATCCGTGCGGATATCCTGAGGATGTCCCACGTAGCGAGCCCTACCGTGAGCATTAAGACGCAGTTGTTGGCAAACCGCTACGAGGAGGTCGTCGGAGCCCTGCTGATCCGCATCGGAGTGCTGGAGGATCGCTTGAAGAGGCAGACACCGGTCGCCTCGGCCGCCTCATATGCAGCCACCGCTGCTAGAGGCGCGCACCTAGTCGCCTCACCTGCTGCCCCTGTTGCCCCCCTTGCCCCCGTACCCGCACCGCGGAAGATTCGGGAGACATGGTCGGCTGTCGTTGCGTGCGACGACCCGGCCCTGTCAGGCAGGCAAATCGCTGAGAAGATCCGCAAGGAGGTAGCGCCCGCTCTGGGCGTACGAGTACACGAGGTGCGTGAGCTGAAGCGGGGCGGCGCGATCATTCGCACGCCTTCGCAGGCGGAGATGACGAAGGTCGTCGCCTCCGCAAAGTTCGCCGAGGTGGGCCTGAAGGTGTCGAGGAACACCGCTGCGAAGCCGCGTGTTACGGTCCAGGATGTGGACACCTCCGTGGGACCGGACGAGTTTATGATGGAGCTCAGGGAGAAGAACTTCGAAGAGATGAGCCTCAAGGAGTTCCAGAAGGCGGTTGTCCTGGCGACCAAGCCCTGGTCAGCTGCTGACGGTGCCACAATCAATGTGACGCTGGAGGTAGACGACCAGGCGCTGGCCGTTCTCGAGGGCGGGAGAGTATACATTAAGTGGTTTTCCTACCGCTGCCGCTCTCAGGTGCGAACCTACGCGTGCCACCGATGCCTTGGCTTTGACCACAAGGTCAATGAGTGTCGGTACGCCCGAGAGAAGCAGGTCTGCCGCCAGTGCGGACAGAACGACCACGTCGCGGCGAAGTGCAGAAATGCGGTGGACTGCCGCAACTGCCGTCACAAGGGTATGCCCTCGGGGCATTATATGCTTTCGGGTGGCTGCCCGATATACGGCGCGCTGCTAGCCAGGGTGCAAGCTAGACATTGATAATGTTTAGCTTCATCCAAGCGAATTGTGGTCGAGGCCGTTGCGCTGTCATCGAGCTTGCCAAGCAGATGAGAGATGCTGGCCACCTGTTCGCACTAGTCCAGGAGCCCTACGTGGACGCTGGCAAGCGACTCACTGGACTGCCTGGAGGAATGAGGATATTCGCCGATAGGAGGAAGAAAGCTGCCATCATCGTGGACGACCCATCTGCCATCTGCATGCCCATCGAGGCTTTGACGACGGACTACGGAGTGTGCGTGAGTGTCACAGGAAGATATGGCACAATCTTTCTGGCCTCCGTATACTGCCAGCATCTAGCTGCTCTGGAGCCCTACACTGACTACCTGGATACGGTTCTGCTATTAGCTAGCAGAACACCGACAATCCTCGGACTTGATGCTAACGCAGTCTCCCCTATGTGGTTCAGCAAATCCCCAGACAACTCTGGAGACCGCCTGAACCGCGAACGGGGACAGCTCATGAACGAGTGGATAATCGCAAGCGGTGCCAGTGTACTGAATACGGCCAGCCAGGTGTTCACGTTCGATAATCACCGCTCTAGAAGTGATATCGACGTGACCTTCGCCAACGAAGCGGCGCGAGTATGGGCAACCTACGATTGGAGAGTTGACTTCTGGGAGCTGAGTGACCACAACATTATCACTGTTGAGGTTACTCCAGATCCGAGCAGTACCGTTGAGAGCCTAGCTCCGGTACCGCAATGGAAGCTCTCCAATGCAAGTTGGCGAAGATTCAGTGTAGAGTTAAGGAGTGCAGCACAGAGTCTCGAGGAACTGGAGGAATCGCCGTTGGACGACCATGTGTCTGCCCTTCGCTCCATCGTACACGATGTGTGCGACAGGGTGATAGGGCGCAGGATACCTGCAGCGAGGGGAAACGTAATATGGTGGAATCCTGAGCTGAGTACCAAGCGCCAAGAGGTCCGGAGACTGAGGCGTAGGCTGCAGGCAGCTCGCCGGAGTGGCACCGACGATGCTGAGCAACTTGCCGCTGGACTGAGATTTGCCTCAGGCCAGTACAAGAAGCTTATCTTGACGACAAAGGAGCAAAACTGGCGGGACTTCGTGGGACGGCACAAGGATGATCCATGGGGGCACGTATACCGAATATGCCGAGGCCGGAAGAAGACAGCCGATCTCGGATGTCTCCGGTCGAACGGCGCGCTTTCCGTAACTTGGCACGACTGCGCAAGTGTGCTCCTCCGCAACTTTTTCCCTGTTGCGGAGTCGACGACACGAGAAGACATACCCCCTGGTGCCCCACCGATCCTCGAAGCCTTCGAGGTGGCAACCAGCGTCGCGAGGCTGAGAAGCCGGCGATCGCCGGGTATGGATGGCATCACGGGCGGTATTGTCAAGGAGGTATGGCGTGCCATCCCTCAGCACCTGACGAAGCTGTACTCTCGGTGCATCTCGGAAGGATACTTTCCGGCCGAGTGGAAGCACCCGAGAGTGATACCGCTGGTAAAGGGGCCAGATAAGGACAGGAGCGATCCTGCCTCTTATCGCGGCATATGCCTTTTGCCAGTGTTCGGAAAGGCGCTTGAGGGAATCATGGTGAATCGGCTGAAGGATGTGCTACCGGATGGCTGCAGATGGCAATTCGGATTCAGGCCTGGACGCTGCGTGGAGGATGCGTGGATGCACGCCAAAAACACCGTCGCCAACAGTCGCGAGAGGAGGGTCCTTGGAATCTTTGTCGATTTCAAGGGAGCCTTCGACAACGTGGAGTGGAGTGCGGTGCTGGATCGGCTTGTCGACGTAGGCTGTCGAGAAATCGACTTGTGGAAAAGCTATTTTTCCGGCCGTAGCGCAAGCATCATCAGCAGGTATGAAGCAGCCACAGTTGCGGTTACACGGGGCTGCCCGCAAGGGTCCGTCAGTGGTCCATTTATTTGGAATTTACTGATGGATGTGCTGCTTCAGCGCTTGGAGCCACATTGTGCTCTGAGCGCGTTTGCAGATGATCTTCTGCTTTTCGTCGACGGGAATTCCCGTGCCGATCTGGAGCGGAAGGGCGAGCAGTTGATGGACATCGTGGGAGCCTGGGGAGCTGAGGTTGGAGTGAGTGTGTCAACCAGCAAGACGGCAATAATGTTGCTGAAAGGACAGCTTTCACGCACGAGGAGACCGACGGTACGGTTTGCTGGAGCAAGCCTGCCTTACGTCACCAAATGCCGGTACCTTGGCATCTTAGTCGGCGAGCGGTTGAGTTTTCTCCCGCATATCTCTGCTCTCAGAGATCGGCTGGCTGGAGTTGCCGGAGGACTAGCGCGGGTGCTTCGAGTCGATTGGGGGCTCAGCTCCCGTGCTAAGAGGACGATTTACAGCGGACTCATGGTCCCCTGTGCACTCTTTGGTGCCTCGGTCTGGTACAAGGCGGCGAGTAGGGGCAAGTCCCTTAAACTCCTCACCTCGTGCCAGAGGTCCATCCTTTTAGGATGCCTACCGGTATGCCGCACAGTGTCCACGGTGGCACTGCAGGTGCTTGCTGGTGCTCCTCCAATGGATCTGGATGCTCACAGGATCGCCGTGAAGTTCAAGCTGAGGAAGGATGTCCCCCTGGATGAGAGCGACTGGCTCCACGGACAGGACCTGTCCGTGTTGGACTGGAAAGCTAAGATGGCGCTGCTAGACGAACGTCTGCTAAATGAGTGGCAACTCAGATGGGATCGCGCGGAACACGGCTCCGTGACTCGCGAGTTTTTCCCAGAGGCAGCGTTCGTCTACAAGAGGAAAGACTTTGTCTTTACCCTCAAAGCCGGATTCTTGCTGACAGGACACGGGTCGATGAACGCATTTCTGCAAGGCAGGACCCTCAGCACCACGACCGCATGCTCATGTGGCGTGGCAAGAGAGGACTGGCGCCACATACTGTGTGAATGCCGCCTGTACAACGATTTGCGGGACCTGGATGCCCTTGGAGTCGTTCGAGACCAGGGAAGATGGATCGTCGCGGGAGTAGTCGAGACCCCAGAACGGATGCGTCTCCTAGGAGTTTTTGCCGATGCTGCCTTCTCGAGGCGAAGGATGGATGCGACGAGGGAGGAACCACAGGCGCCGGGACGTTAGTCCCACACCTCTTTTGCCGTGTGGTAGCGGCGAAGAATACTGCCACAGCCTGCCATAGCTTGTCGTAGGAGGCGACTAATATGGCAATGGTTGCCCCATCCGAGCTTGTCGGAGCTGAAGGGGTGAGGCTCACCGAGCCTGTAATTTCGGTACCACGGGTTGAGCAGCTCCAAGGCTGCTCATTGAGGTTGGCCCCCTTGTGGGAGTATCGTGGTGGCTGTGGTTGACACCTATATCGCGGGTAGAGTCCTCGGGCTCGACGTGGATGTTGCGTTATACAACTCGGGTGCTGTGACCCACAGAACAGTAGAGATTTTAGATAGATCTCGCCCCTACGCAAGGGGGAGTGCTTGCCCGACAAGTAAGTACTCGAATTGCTACTGGGGTGGATGCTATGTACATAGCTATAGCTTCTAGTCCGGGGCGTTGGTCTGGCGCTTAACCTAGACCCGTGCATTATATACTCACTTGTGGGTATATTAGAATGCCGTGGTTGTAATCCCTTCATTGTGGAACACGCCACGTAAAATAAGTTCGGAGGGATCCGAGACACACCTGTCCCTATCTACTATCTAGCGAAACCACAGCCAAGGGAACGGGCTTGGAATAATTAGCGGGGAAAGAAGACCCTTTTGAGCTTGACTCTAATCTGGCAGTGTAAGGAGACATAAGAGGTGTAGAATAAGTGGGAGATATTAGACTTCGGTTTGGTATCGCCAATGAAATACCACTACTCTTATTGTTTCCTTACTTACTTGATTAAATGGAACGTGTATCATTTCCTAGCCATTATACGGATATATTTATTATATCTTATGGTATTGGGTTTTGATGCAAGCTTCTTGATCAAAGTATCACGAGTTTGTTATATAATCGCAAACAAATTCTTTAATAAAACGGTGCATTTATGTATTTTTGATTTGAAAATTTGGTATAACTCCAATTACTCAGGTATGATCCAATTCAAGGACATTGCCAGGTAGGGAGTTTGACTGGGGCGGTACATCTCTCAAATAATAACGGAGGTGTCCCAAGGCCAGCTCAGTGCGGACAGAAACCACACATAGAGCAAAAGGGCAAATGCTGACTTGATCTCGGTGTTCAGTACACACAGGGACAGCAAAAGCTCGGCCTATCGATCCTTTTGGTTTAAAGAGTTTTTAACAAGAGGTGTCAGAAAAGTTACCATAGGGATAACTGGCTTGTGGCGGCCAAGCGTTCATAGCGACGTCGCTTTTTGATCCTTCGATGTCGGCTCTTCCTATCATTGTGAAGCAAAATTCACCAAGCGTTGGATTGTTCACCCATGCAAGGGAACGTGAGCTGGGTTTAGACCGTCGTGAGACAGGTTAGTTTTACCCTACTAATGACAAAACGTTGTTGCGACAGCATTCCTGCGTAGTACGAGAGGAACCGCAGGTACGGACCAATGGCACAATACTTGTTCGAGCGAACAGTGGTATGACGCTACGTCCGTTGGATTATGCCTGAACGCCTCTAAGGTCGTATCCGTGCTGGACTGCAATGATAAATAAGGGGCAATTTGCATTGTATGGCTTCTAAACCATTTAAAGTTTATAATTTACTTTATAAACGACAATGGATGTGATGCCAATGTAATTTGTAACATAGTAAATTGGGAGGATCTTTGATCACCTGATGCCGCGCTAGTTACATATAAAAGCATTATTTAATACAATGACAAAGCCTAGAATCAATTGTAAACGACTTTTGTAACAGGCAAGGTGTTGTAAGTGGTTGAGCAGCTGCCATACTGCGATCCACTGAAGCTTATCCTTTGCTTGATGATTCGATAATAAAGATGTTGCAAGCGGGCATAATCATTATGCTTGCTTGCAGCATCGCACGCCACTTTGTTTGTGGTGTGTAAGGTAGGGAAGAAGAAATATAAAAGACCTAAATTGGAAACATCAATATATAAGTAAATATTGAACAAACAAAATGTATCGTCATCTTATTAGTGACGCGATGATAAAGTGGCAAACATATTCCATGTATAAATATTCCTATGGTATTAAAATTCAAGTAAAGAGGACATATATAAAAGTTTGTATATATGGTTCATTCAATGGTAGCAGCGGTTGGTTGGTTGGTGTCTGCTCCTCTTATTGTTCAAAACTTATGTTATGGTAGCAAGTCTATATCGTCATATTATTAGTGACGCGAAAAAGTAGTGGCAAAACATATTCCATGTATAAATAAATATTCCTATGGTATTGAAATTCAAGTAAAGAGGCCATTCAAGTAAAGAGGACTTATATAAATATAAGTATATATAATGGTAGCAGCGCGGTTGGTTGGTTGGTGTGTCTGCTCCTCTTATTGTTCAAAACTTATGTTATGGTAGCAAGACTGTATCGTCATATTATTAGTGACGCGAAAAAGTAGTGGCAAAACATATTCCATGTATAAATATTCCTATGGTATTGAAATTCAACTAAAGAGGACATATAAAATTACTATCAATGGTAGCAGTGGTTGGTTGGTTGGTGGTTGGTTGGCGGCTGCTCCTATTATTGTTCAAGACTTATGTTATGGTAGCAAGTCTGTATCGTCATATTAATTATTAGTGACGCGAAAAAGTAGTGGAAATCATATTCCATGTATAAATAGATTCCTATGGTAATGAAATTTTCAAGTAAAGAGAGGACCATTCAAGTAAGAGGACATATAAAAAGTAAGTATATGTTCCTCCAATGGTAGCAGTGGTTGGTTGGTTGGCGGCTGATCCTCTTATTGTTCAAAACTTATTTTATCAATATGAGTTTGGCAATACAATAAAGAAGACCAATCTAATCCATATAAAACTAAATGTATTATATGGATATGCTTAGGAAACCCATATATTCATAAAAAAAAATTATGTATAGAAAATTATACATATATCTTTTATATAAATGAATCGTATGGATATCGCCTTATGGTAGGTATAATAACTTTTTAAGGCATAATAATGTATAATATAGAAAATATACATTGAAATATAAATGCATTTTTATAGATATGGCGGCATATAAGTGCCATATACACAAGAATAAATAATAGAATTTACCAATATATAATTAAAATGAGATATATAAACCTAGTGAGGGGCTGCACTAGTATATGAATCGTATGGATATGGCTTATAGGTATAATACCTATAAGGCATAATAATGTATAATATAATAAATATAAATTAAGATATGAATGAATTATATAAATATGGCATAGAAATGCCATATACATACATAAGAATAAATGGTAGAATTTACCCATATATCACTGAAACACGATATATAAACCTAATGATAGCTGGCACTAGTACTGTAAACATGCACGCAATAGTGCGTGGGGTAAAAAACTACTATAGGGAGGTGGTCGTTGGCGGGCCCCTCCTCGTATTGGTCAAAACTTATGTTATGCATATGAATTTGTCAATACTATATAGAACGCCAAGCATATCCATATAAACTATGGATATGCATAGAAATCCATACAAAAGTAAAAAAAAATTATGTATAGAAAAATATACATATATTTATATAAGTGAATCGTATGGATATGGCTTATAGGTATAATACCTATAAGGCATAATAATGTATAACAAGTAAATATACATTGAAATGTGAATGCATTGTATGGATATGGCATATAAATGCCATATATATAGAAATAAATTGTATATCAATGATATAACAATTATAAACCTAGTGAGGGGCGGCACTAGTGAATGAATCGTATGGATATGGCTTATAGGTATAATACCTATAAGGCATAATAATGTATAATATAATAAATATACATTAAGATATGAATGGATTGTATAAATATGGCATAGAAATGCCATATACATAAGAATAAATGGTAGAATTTACCCATATATCACTGAAACACGATATATAAACCTAGTGATAGCTGGCACTAGTACTGTAAACAGGCACGCAATAGTGCGTGGGGTAAAAAACTACTATAGGGAGGTGGTCGTTGGCGGGCCCCTCCTCGTATTGGTCAAAACTTATGTTATGCATATGAATTTGTCAATACTATATAGAACGCCAAGCATATCCATATAAACTATGGATATGCATAGAAATCCATACAAAAGTAAAAAAAAATTATGTATAGAAAAATATACATATATTTATATAAGTGAATCGTATGGATATGGCTTATAGGTATAATACCTATAAGGCATAATAATGTATAACAAGTAAATATACATTGAAATGTGAATGCATTGTATGGATATGGCATATAAATGCCATATATATAGAAATAAATTGTATATCAATGATATAACAATTATAAACCTAGTGAGGGGCGGCACTAGTGAATGAATCGTATGGATATGGCTTATAGGTATAATACCTATAAGGCATAATAATGTATAATATAATAAATATACATTAAGATATGAATGGATTGTATAAATATGGCATAGAAATGCCATATACATAAGAATAAATGGTAGAATTTACCCATATATCACTGAAACACGATATATAAACCTAGTGATAGCTGGCACTAGTACTGTAAACAGGCACGCAATAGTGCGTGGGGTAAAAAACTACTATAGGGAGGTGGTCGTTGGCGGGCCCCTCCTCGTATTGGTCAAAACTTATGTTATGCATATGAATTTGTCAATACTATATAGAACGCCAAGCATATCCATATAAACTATGGATATGCATAGAAAACCATACAAAAGTAAAAAAAAATTATGTATAGAAAAATATACATATATTTATATAAGTGAATCGTATGGATATGGCTTATAGGTATAATACCTATAAGGCATAATAATGTATAACAAGTAAATATACATTGAAATGTGAATGCATTGTATGGATATGGCATATAAATGCCATATATATAGAAATAAATTGTATATCAATGATATAACAATTATAAACCTAGTGAGGGGCGGCACTAGTGAATGAATCGTATGGATATGGCTTATAGGTATAATACCTATAAGGCATAATAATGTATAATATAATAAATATACATTAAGATATGAATGGATTGTATAAATATGGCATAGAAATGCCATATACATAAGAATAAATGGTAGAATTTACCCATATATCACTGAAACACGATATATAAACCTAGTGATAGCTGGCACTAGTACTGTAAACAGGCACGCAATAGTGCGTGGGGTAAAAAACTACTATAGGGAGGTGGTCGTTGGCGGGCCCCTCCTCGTATTGGTCAAAACTTATGTTATGCATATGAATTTGTCAATACTATATAGAACGCCAAGCATATCCATATAAACTATGGATATGCATAGAAAACCATACAAAAGTAAAAAAAAATTATGTATAGAAAAATATACATATATTTATATAAGTGAATCGTATGGATATGGCTTATAGGTATAATACCTATAAGGCATAATAATGTATAACAAGTAAATATACATTGAAATGTGAATGCATTGTATGGATATGGCATATAAATGCCATATATATAGAAATAAATTGTATATCAATGATATAACAATTATAAACCTAGTGAGGGGCGGCACTAGTGAATGAATCGTATGGATATGGCTTATAGGTATAATACCTATAAGGCATAATAATGTATAATATAATAAATATACATTAAGATATGAATGGATTGTATAAATATGGCATAGAAATGCCATATACATAAGAATAAATGGTAGAATTTACCCATATATCACTGAAACACGATATATAAACCTAGTGATAGCTGGCACTAGTACTGTAAACAGGCACGCAATAGTGCGTGGGGTAAAAAACTACTATAGGGAGGTGGTCGTTGGCGGGCCCCTCCTCGTATTGGTCAAAACTTATGTTATGCATATGAATTTGTCAATACTATATAGAACGCCAAGCATATCCATATAAACTATGGATATGCATAGAAATCCATACAAAAGTAAAAAAAAATTATGTATAGAAAAATATACATATATTTATATAAGTGAATCGTATGGATATGGCTTATAGGTATAATACCTATAAGGCATAATAATGTATAACAAGTAAATATACATTGAAATGTGAATGCATTGTATGGATATGGCATATAAATGCCATATATATAGAAATAAATTGTATATCAATGATATAACAATTATAAACCTAGTGAGGGGCGGCACTAGTGAATGAATCGTATGGATATGGCTTATAGGTATAATACCTATAAGGCATAATAATGTATAATATAATAAATATACATTAAGATATGAATGGATTGTATAAATATGGCATAGAAATGCCATATACATAAGAATAAATGGTAGAATTTACCCATATATCACTGAAACACGATATATAAACCTAGTGATAGCTGGCACTAGTACTGTAAACAGGCACGCAATAGTGCGTGGGGTAAAAAACTACTATAGGGAGGTGGTCGTTGGCGGGCCCCTCCTCGTATTGGTCAAAACTTATGTTATGCATATGAATTTGTCAATACTATATAGAACGCCAAGCATATCCATATAAACTATGGATATGCATAGAAATCCATACAAAAGTAAAAAAAAATTATGTATAGAAAAATATACATATATTTATATAAGTGAATCGTATGGATATGGCTTATAGGTATAATACCTATAAGGCATAATAATGTATAACAAGTAAATATACATTGAAATGTGAATGCATTGTATGGATATGGCATATAAATGCCATATATATAGAAATAAATTGTATATCAATGATATAACAATTATAAACCTAGTGAGGGGCGGCACTAGTGAATGAATCGTATGGATATGGCTTATAGGTATAATACCTATAAGGCATAATAATGTATAATATAATAAATATACATTAAGATATGAATGGATTGTATAAATATGGCATAGAAATGCCATATACATAAGAATAAATGGTAGAATTTACCCATATATCACTGAAACATGATATATAAACCTAGTGATAGCTGGCACTAGTACTGTAAACAGGCACGCAGTAGTGCGTGGGGTAAAAAACTACTATAGGGAGGTGGTCGTTGGCGGGCCCCTCCTCGTATTGGTCAAAACTTATGTTATGCGTAAACATATGATTTTGTCAATACTATAAAGAAAACTTGTTTTGTACATACAAAACTAAATGAATTATATGGATATTGAAAAATAAATGGCATTATATCCATATAATGAAAATATACTTGTATTCTCTTATTATAAGAGAGAATACCGTATAGTTGGTTGGCAAAGACAATTGAAAATACCCGAATTGCAGATGATGGGTTCAAAAACTACTATAGGGTGGTGTAGCAAATAATATGAAGATGATATATCCATATAATGGATATACACTAGTATTCTCTTATTATAATAGAGAATACCATATAAATGGTTGGCAAAGACAATTGAAAATACCCGAATTGAAGTTGACGGGTTCAAAAACTATTATAGGGTG
This sequence comes from Drosophila subpulchrella, assembly GCF_014743375.2. Taxonomy (NCBI): domain Eukaryota; kingdom Metazoa; phylum Arthropoda; class Insecta; order Diptera; family Drosophilidae; genus Drosophila; species Drosophila subpulchrella. The sequence continues at coordinate 36,363 of NW_023665723.1, read as the reverse complement.
ATGTAGCAAATAAAATAATGAAGATATATCCATATAATGGAATTATATGTGTATTCTCTTATTATATGAGAGAGTACCAAACGGTTGATTGGCAAAGACAATTGAAAATACCCGAATTAAAGATATTGGGTCCAAAAACTACTATAGGATGGTCAATGGGCCGGCCATCTACTATTGACGTGACAAAATACTGTCTGTCGGTAGAGAAGATATTAATCCGTCAAATTTGTTTCTTTATTCATTTATGAATATGAGACTTGGCTCCACGGTTAATATTTTAAGCCCAAAGATAATAATGTTGAAACAAAGGCCAAGGTTTCTATTATACATAGAATAACAAATTGTTTCCGAACTTTATCGTTAATCCAAATAAATAATTACAATTGAGGCAGGCTAATAATGATATATATTTTGTATTGATAATCTTGATATATATGTATATTGGTCTGCCATTATCACATACTGAGTTATGTGATAATTCCCTGCGGGGATAAATTAAAAGAGGTGTCCCTATATTAAAAGAAAATAATATATATATATATTATTTTTTCTAACGTACATATCATATATGCGCTCGGTTTTATATTATATATTACCAAAGAGTCTTATATGAATATATACAGATAAATTTTAAATTTATCATCAAAATACAAATGATTTAATTCAATATTTTATATTGGTTAAACAAAAATTGTACATGTGTGGATACAATAATGACGTATGTCGAACAAAAAAGATATTTTAGAATGAAATATGCAAATATAAAGAAAATTATTACGTATTACGAAAAAAAATATTGTGTTTTTAACATCAATAATTAAAAAACTTGTTATTATTAGTGGCGGAACAAGTATATATTGTGAAAACAACAAACGTATACGAATGCTATATAAAAATGGCCGTATTCGATAGAAAACAATCTATAAAATTTATATTGCTAATTTCTATTCAAAAATATGAATGAAATATGAATAAAAACATTATTCTGGTTGATCCTGCCAGTAGTTATATGCTTGTCTCAAAGATTAAGCCATGCATGTCTAAGTACACACGAATTAAAAGTGAAACCGCAAAAGGCTCATTATATCAGTTATGGTTCCTTAGATCGTTAACAGTTACTTGGATAACTGTGGTAATTCTAGAGCTAATACATGCAATTAAAACATGAACCTTATGGGACATGTGCTTTTATTAGGCTAAAACCAAGCGATCGCAAGATCGTTATATTGGTTGAACTCTAGATAACATGCAGATCGTATGGTCTTGTACCGACGACAGATCTTTCAAATGTCTGCCCTATCAACTTTTGATGGTAGTATCTAGGACTACCATGGTTGCAACGGGTAACGGGGAATCAGGGTTCGATTCCGGAGAGGGAGCCTGAGAAACGGCTACCACATCTAAGGAAGGCAGCAGGCGCGTAAATTACCCACTCCCAGCTCGGGGAGGTAGTGACGAAAAATAACAATACAGGACTCATATCCGAGGCCCTGTAATTGGAATGAGTACACTTTAAATCCTTTAACAAGGACCAATTGGAGGGCAAGTCTGGTGCCAGCAGCCGCGGTAATTCCAGCTCCAATAGCGTATATTAAAGTTGTTGCGGTTAAAACGTTCGTAGTTGAACTTGTGCTTCATACGGGTAGTACAACTTACAATTGTGGTTAGTACTATACCTTTATGTATGTAAGCGTATTACCGGTGGAGTTCTTACATGTGCTTAGATACTTGTATTTTTTCATATGTTCCTCCTATTTAAAAACCTGCATTAGTGCTCTTAAACGAGTGTTATTGTGGGCCGGTACAATTACTTTGAACAAATTAGAGTGCTTAAAGCAGGCTTCAAATGCCTGAATATTCTGTGCATGGGATAATGAAATAAGACCTCTGTTCTGCTTTCATTGGTTTTCAGATCAAGAGGTAATGATTAATAGAAGCAGTTTGGGGGCATTAGTATTACGACGCGAGAGGTGAAATTCTTGGACCGTCGTAAGACTAACTTAAGCGAAAGCATTTGCCAAAGATGTTTTCATTAATCAAGAACGAAAGTTAGAGGTTCGAAGGCGATCAGATACCGCCCTAGTTCTAACCATAAACGATGCCAGCTAGCAATTGGGTGTAGCTACTTTTATGGCTCTCTCAGTCGCTTCCCGGGAAACCAAAGCTTTTGGGCTCCGGGGGAAGTATGGTTGCAAAGCTGAAACTTAAAGGAATTGACGGAAGGGCACCACCAGGAGTGGAGCCTGCGGCTTAATTTGACTCAACACGGGAAAACTTACCAGGTCCGAACATAAGTGTGTAAGACAGATTGATAGCTCTTTCTCGAATCTATGGGTGGTGGTGCATGGCCGTTCTTAGTTCGTGGAGTGATTTGTCTGGTTAATTCCGATAACGAACGAGACTCAAATATATTAAATAGATATCTTCAGGATTATGGTGTTGAAGCTTATATAGCCTTCATTCATGGTGGCAGTAAAATGTTTATTGTGTTTGAATGTGTTTATATAAGTGGAGCCGTACCTGTTGGTTTGTCCCATTATAAGGACACTAGCTTCTTAAATGGACAAATTGCGTCTAGCAATAATGAGATTGAGCAATAACAGGTCTGTGATGCCCTTAGATGTCCTGGGCTGCACGCGCGCTACAATGAAAGTATCAACGTGTATTTCCTAGACCGAGAGGTCCGGGTAAACCGCTGAACCACTTTCATGCTTGGGATTGTGAACTGAAACTGTTCACATGAACTTGGAATTCCCAGTAAGTGTGAGTCATTAACTCGCATTGATTACGTCCCTGCCCTTTGTACACACCGCCCGTCGCTACTACCGATTGAATTATTTAGTGAGGTCTCCGGACGTGATCACTGTGACGCCTTGTGTGTTACGGTTGTTTCGCAAAAGTTGACCGAACTTGATTATTTAGAGGAAGTAAAAGTCGTAACAAGGTTTCCGTAGGTGAACCTGCGGAAGGATCATTATTGTTTAATATCCTTACCGTTAATAAAAAAATTTGTTTTTATTATAATAATATAATATATTATAGTAATACAAATAAAATATAAATTGCCAAAAATATGATCTTTTATAGATCAAATATAAAATTTCGAACAAGCAAATCGAAATAATAATTGTAATAATAAATATATTATTGCATTAAATAAGAGATAAATAAATAAGCAAAAGCAAACAAATAACAAATTCGAACAAGCAAATCGAAATTATTAAATTTATTTAATATTATTATTATATTGTATATTAAATGCAATTAATTAATAAAACACTGTGTGTATATGGACCATAATATACACGCGTTGCGATATGTATTGTTCATCTCAGTTATGCGCATACATTGGATAATGCAACAACCTAAAATGTACAATGTTGTACCTGATTATTACAGGTTAATGTTTTATATAAATTTCAATATATATCGCTAAAAAAAAGTATTAATACCGTAAATTGCCATTTAAAAAATACTTGATATATTATTGGTTATATGAAACTAAGACATTTCGCAGCATTCGTTTTAGGTATAAAAATCAATTTATTGAAGGAATTGATATATGCCAGTAAAATGGTGTATTTTTAATTTCTTTCAATAAAAACATATATGACAAAATTACCAAACCAATATATAAAACTCTAAGCGGTGGATCACTCGGCTCATGGGTCGATGAAGAACGCAGCAAACTGTGCGTCATCGTGTGAACTGCAGGACACATGAACATCGACATTTTGAACGCATATCGCAGTCCATGCTGTTATGTACTTTAATTAATTTTATAGTGCTGCTTGGACTACATATGGTTGAGGGTTGTAAGACTATGCTAATTAAGTTGTTTATATAAATTTTATAATGAAATTTTATAAGCATATGGTATATTATTGGATAATAATAATTTAATTATTATATTATTCATAATATTAACAAATATATGAAAAACATTATCTCACATTAGTAAATAATTTGAATGTGAAAAACGAAGAGAAATATTTTCTTTTTCAATCAAATAATACTGAGAAATGTCTAGCATAAAAAATTTATCTAGAATTGTCTCTTATTAAAGATTAGTAAATAGAAAGCCGTTGACAATATTATTATTCTTCGTTGATTCGTTAGACCAAACAAATGCCATACAAATATATAAAATATATAACGAATTTAATAAAATGTTTTATCATTATATATAAAGAATTAATTGCAAAAAAAGTTATACACAACCTCAACTCATATGGGACTACCCCCTGAATTTAAGCATATTAATTAGGGGAGGAAAAGAAACTAACCAGGATTTTCTTAGTAGCGGCGAGCGAAAAGAAATCAGTTCAGCACTAAGTCACTTTGTCTATATGGCAAATGTGAGATGCAGTGTATGGAGCGTCAATATTCTAGTATGAGAAATTAACGATTTAAGTCCTTCTTAAATGAGGCCATTTACCCATAGAGGGTGCCAGGCCCGTATAACGTTAATGATTACTAGATGATGTTTCCAAAGAGTCGTGTTGCTTGATAGTGCAGCACTAAGTGGGTGGTAAACTCCATCTAAAACTAAATATAACCATGAGACCGATAGTAAACAAGTACCGTGAGGGAAAGTTGAAAAGAACTCTGAATAGAGAGTTAAACAGTACGTGAAACTGCTTAGAGGTTAAGCCCGATGAACCTGAATATCCGTTATGGAAAATTCATCATTAAAATTGTAATATTTAAACAATATTATGATAATAGTGTGCATTTTTTCCATATAAGGACATTGTAATCTATTAGCATACAAAATTTATCATAAAATATAACTTATAGTTTATTCAAATTAATTTGCTTGCATTTTAACACAGAATAAATGTTATTAATTTGATAAAGTGCTGATAGATTTATATGAATACAGTGCGTTAATTTTTCGGAATTATATAATGGCATAATTATCATTGATTTTTGTGTTTATTATATGCACTTGTATGATTAACAATGCGAAAGATTCAGGATACCTTCGGGACCCGTCTTGAAACACGGACCAAGGAGTCTAACATATGTGCAAGTTATTGGGATATAAACCTAATAGCGTAATTAACTTGACTAATAATGGGATTAGTTTTTTAACTATTTATAGCTAATTAACACAATCCCGGGGCGTTCTATATAGTTATGTATAATGATATTTATATTATTTATGCCTCTAACTGGAACGTACCTTGAGCATATATGCTGTGACCCGAAAGATGGTGAACTATACTTGATCAGGTTGAAGTCAGGGGAAACCCTGATGGAAGACCGAAACAGTTCTGACGTGCAAATCGATTGTCAGAATTGAGTATAGGGGCGAAAGACCAATCGAACCATCTAGTAGCTGGTTCCTTCCGAAGTTTCCCTCAGGATAGCTGGTGCATTTTAATGTTATATAAAATAATCTTATCTGGTAAAGCGAATGATTAGAGGCCTTAGGGTCGAAACGATCTTAACCTATTCTCAAACTTTAAATGGGTAAGAACCTTAACTTTCTTGATATGAAGTTCAAGGTTATGATATAATGTGCCCAGTGGGCCACTTTTGGTAAGCAGAACTGGCGCTGTGGGATGAACCAAACGTAATGTTACGGTGCCCAAATTAACAACTCATGCAGATACCATGAAAGGCGTTGGTTGCTTAAAACAGCAGGACGGTGATCATGGAAGTCGAAATCCGCTAAGGAGTGTGTAACAACTCACCTGCCGAAGCAACTAGCCCTTAAAATGGATGGCGCTTAAGTTGTATACCTATACATTACCGCTAAAGTAGATGATTTATATTACTTGTGATATAAATTTTGAAACTTTAGTGAGTAGGAAGGTACAATGGTATGCGTAGAAGTGTTTGGCGTAAGCCTGCATGGAGCTGCCATTGGTACAGATCTTGGTGGTAGTAGCAAATAATCGAATGAGACCTTGGAGGACTGAAGTGGAGAAGGGTTTCGTGTGAACAGTGGTTGATCACGAGTTAGTCGGTCCTAAGTTCAAGGCGAAAGCCGAAAATTTTCAAGTAAAACACAAATGCCATACAAATATAATTATATTATATAAATCAAGCTAATTAATATACTTGAATAATTTTGAACGAAAGGGAATACGGTTCCAATTCCGTAACCTGTTGAGTATCCGTTTGTTATTAAATATGGGCCTCGTGCTCATCCTGGCAACAGGAACGACCATAAAGAAGCCGTCGAGAGATATCGGAAGAGTTTTCTTTTCTGTTTTATAGCCGTACTACCATGGAAGTCTTTCGCAGAGAGATATGGTAGATGGGCTAGAAGAGCATGACATATACTGTTGTGTCGATATTTTCTCCTCGGACCTTGAAAATTTATGGTGGGGACACGCAAACTTCTCAACAGGCCGTACCAATATCCGCAGCTGGTCTCCAAGGTGAAGAGTCTCTAGTCGATAGAATAATGTAGGTAAGGGAAGTCGGCAAATTAGATCCGTAACTTCGGGATAAGGATTGGCTCTGAAGATTGAGATAGTCGGGCTTGATTGGGAAACAATAACATGGTTTATGTGCTCGTTCTGGGTAAATAGAGTGTCTGGCATTTATGTTGGTCACTTGTTCCCCGGATAGTTTAGTTACGTAGCCAATTGTGGAACTTTCTTGCTAAAATTTTTAAGAATACTAATTGGGTTAAACCAATTAGTTCTTATTAATTATAACGATTATCAATTAACAATCAATTCAGAACTGGCACGGACTTGGGGAATCCGACTGTCTAATTAAAACAAAGCATTGTGATGGCCCTAGCGGGTGTTGACACAATGTGATTTCTGCCCAGTGCTCTGAATGTCAAAGTGAAGAAATTCAAGTAAGCGCGGGTCAACGGCGGGAGTAACTATGACTCTCTTAAGGTAGCCAAATGCCTCGTCATCTAATTAGTGACGCGCATGAATGGATTAACGAGATTCCTACTGTCCCTATCTACACACTCTAATCTGGCAGTGTAAGTAATCGTACCTGTTTATTTTTGCTCGATTCGAAAATTCGTGTTTTTGCGTTTCCTCAAAAGTTACATTGGCGGAAGTGGTATCAGACTCCGCGGTTTGGCTGCGCGGTCAAGTAGTGTTGCTCGCGTGATCATACACACGCCAGGAGCGGCGGAATACGCGTTTTCCTTTTGTGAACAATTGAAAGCATTTTTGGTAATTTATTTTGTTTTAAAAATTTGAGTCGAGCTGAAAAGGCTACTGGGCCTTAACAAAAATTGGGTGAGTGTATTTTTGAGTCCCATTTTTAACACCACCAAAGAGATGTCGGAGGGGGAGGATTCAATGAGCGAGGGCGAGATGCGCCTCGACGGTAAGCGCAGCCGAGGTAAGGTGCGAGACAACCCAAAAGCTAAGTTGATTGCGCTCGACGAGGAATCGTGGGCGAATATTGTTGAAACGGACAAGGACTGGGACGACCAACCAGAGGGTCGCCCTTCATCATCTGCATCGTCCGCGAAGGGAGCTAGGGCGAAGATTGTTACACCCGGCGGAGAAAAAAAGCGCTCCAAAGGACGTCCTATGACGTCATCGAAGGTGGCATCGCGCGCAAAAGAGGTGAAGACTATCAAGACCACCGCTGACCCCGTCACTGCTGCCAGTGCTGACGTCGCTACTAGCGCTGACGCCGCTGCTGACGCCGCTACTGCCGCCGCCGCTGGAGACGTCGTGAAGTATGACCACGCCATGGAGGTGGTGAGGGGTGGCCCCGGACGGATTTCCGCGGAAGTTGCGAAGATTCGCACCGAGCTTATACTCGACACCAGCGTTATCGTGAGGAGCTCCACCAGGGAGCTGCTACTCGTCGTGGCCAAATATGAGGCCCTTATTTCGGCGCTCGCGCTGCGTAACGTGGTCCTGGAAGACCGATATCGGCAGTCCAAGAAGGCACCACTGCCGCCGCCGCCGCCGACTACCCAACCCTCTGCCCCGCGGATGCCCTCTGCATATGCCTCTGCATATCCAAGCCTCCCGATGCCATCCGCCGTTCCGGTCCCGATGCCGCGAAAACCGCGCGAGACCTGGTCGGCCATTGTCCACAGTTCCGACCCGAAAATTTCGGGTAAGGAGCTGGCGGAAAAAGTCAGAAAGGAGATTGCTCCCTCGCTAGGAGTACGTCTGCATGAGGTGAGAGGGCTGGCGCGTGGCGGTGCCATCATCCGCACCCCATCGTCCGGCGAGATACAAAAGGTGGTCGCCAACAAGAAGTTTGTAGAAGCTGGCCTAGAGGTGAAGCAAAGCCCAGCGCAAACGCCGAAAATTGTGGTCAGCAACGTGGACACTGCGACGCCGCCGGATGAGTTTATGAGCGAGTTGTACAAAAACAACTTCGCTGATAAGATGAGTCTGGAGTTGTTCAAAAAGCAGGTTCGACTGGAGAAGTCGTGGTCGCAGGCGGACGGCGCCACAGTTAATGTGACGCTGGAAGTCAGCACCACGGCCCTCGACGTGCTCGATGGCGGAAAGGCCTACATTGGCTGGTTCGCCTATAATTGCCGGGCGTTGGAGCGCACATACGCGTGCCACAGATGCGTTGGATTTGACCACAAGATCAAGGACTGCCGGTATAAAGAGAATGTCTGCCGGCAGTGCGGACAGACTGGCCACAGTGCGCGCGCATGTCAGAACCCGGTGGACTGCCGGAATTGCCGTTTTAAGGGCTACCAGTCGGGGCACCACATGCTGTCCCCTGGATGTCCGGTATACGCGGCGGTGCTTGCAAGGGTGAACTCTAGACATTAATGTTTAGGTTCATCCAAGCTAACTGTGGTCGAGGCCGTTGCGCTGTCATCGAGCTTGCCAAGCAGATGAGAGATGCTGGCCACCTGTTCGCACTAGTCCAGGAGCCCTACGTGGACGCTGGCAAGCGACTCACTGGACTGCCTGGAGGAATGAGGATATTCGCCGATAGGAGGAAGAAAGCTGCCATCATCGTGGACGACCCATCTGCCATCTGCATGCCCATCGAGGCTTTGACGACGGACTACGGAGTGTGCGTGAGTGTCACAGGAAGATATGGCACAATCTTTCTGGCCTCCGTATACTGCCAGCATCTAGCTGCTCTGGAGCCCTACACTGACTACCTGGATACGGTTCTGCTATTAGCTAGCAGAACACCGACAATCCTCGGACTTGATGCTAACGCAGTCTCCCCTATGTGGTTCAGCAAATCCCCAGACAACTCTGGAGACCGCCTGAACCGCGAACGGGGACAGCTCATGAACGAGTGGATAATCGCAAGCGGTGCCAGTGTACTGAATACGGCCAGCCAGGTGTTCACGTTCGATAATCACCGCTCTAGAAGTGATATCGACGTGACCTTCGCCAACGAAGCGGCGCGAGTATGGGCAACCTACGATTGGAGAGTTGACTTCTGGGAGCTGAGTGACCACAACATTATCACTGTTGAGGTTACTCCAGATCCGAGCAGTACCGTTGAGAGCCTAGCTCCGGTACCGCAATGGAAGCTCTCCAATGCAAGTTGGCGAAGATTCAGTGTAGAGTTAAGGAGTGCAGCACAGAGTCTCGAGGAACTGGAGGAATCGCCGTTGGACGACCATGTGTCTGCCCTTCGCTCCATCGTACACGATGTGTGCGACAGGGTGATAGGGCGCAGGATACCTGCAGCGAGGGGAAACGTAATATGGTGGAATCCTGAGCTGAGTACCAAGCGCCAAGAGGTCCGGAGACTGAGGCGTAGGCTGCAGGCAGCTCGCCGGAGTGGCACCGACGATGCTGAGCAACTTGCCGCTGGACTGAGATTTGCCTCAGGCCAGTACAAGAAGCTTATCTTGACGACAAAGGAGCAAAACTGGCGGGACTTCGTGGGACGGCACAAGGATGATCCATGGGGGCACGTATACCGAATATGCCGAGGCCGGAAGAAGACAGCCGATCTCGGATGTCTCCGGTCGAACGGCGCGCTTTCCGTAACTTGGCACGACTGCGCAAGTGTGCTCCTCCGCAACTTTTTCCCTGTTGCGGAGTCGACGACACGAGAAGACATACCCCCTGGTGCCCCACCGATCCTCGAAGCCTTCGAGGTGGCAAACCAGCGTCGCGAGGCTGAGAAGCCGGCGATCGCCGGGTATGGATGGCATCACGGGCGGTATTGTCAAGGAGGTATGGCGTGCCATCCCTCAGCACCTGACGAAGCTGTACTCTCGGTGCATCTCGGAAGGATACTTTCCGGCCGAGTGGAAGCACCCGAGAGTGATACCGCTGGTAAAGGGGCCAGATAAGGACAGGAGCGATCCTGCCTCTTATCGCGGCATATGCCTTTTGCCAGTGTTCGGAAAGGCGCTTGAGGGAATCATGGTGAATCGGCTGAAGGATGTGCTACCGGATGGCTGCAGATGGCAATTCGGATTCAGGCCTGGACGCTGCGTGGAGGATGCGTGGATGCACGCCAAAAACACCGTCGCCAACAGTCGCGAGAGGAGGGTCCTTGGAATCTTTGTCGATTTCAAGGGAGCCTTCGACAAACGTGGAGTGGAGTGCGGTGCTGGATCGGCTTGTCGACGTAGGCTGTCGAGAAATCGACTTGTGGAAAAGCTATTTTTCCGGCCGTAGCGCAAGCATCATCAGCAGGTATGAAGCAGCCACAGTTGCGGTTACACGGGGCTGCCCGCAAGGGTCCGTCAGTGGTCCATTTATTTGGAATTTACTGATGGATGTGCTGCTTCAGCGCTTGGAGCCACATTGTGCTCTGAGCGCGTTTGCAGATGATCTTCTGCTTTTCGTCGACGGGAATTCCCGTGCCGATCTGGAGCGGAAGGGCGAGCAGTTGATGGACATCGTGGGAGCCTGGGGAGCTGAGGTTGGAGTGAGTGTGTCAACCAGCAAGACGGCAATAATGTTGCTGAAAGGACAGCTTTCACGCACGAGGAGACCGACGGTACGGTTTGCTGGAGCAAGCCTGCCTTACGTCACCAAATGCCGGTACCTTGGCATCTTAGTCGGCGAGCGGTTGAGTTTTCTCCCGCATATCTCTGCTCTCAGAGATCGGCTGGCTGGAGTTGCCGGAGGACTAGCGCGGGTGCTTCGAGTCGATTGGGGGCTCAGCTCCCGTGCTAAGAGGACGATTTACAGCGGACTCATGGTCCCATGTGCACTCTTTGGTGCCTCGGTCTGGTACAAGGCGGCGAGTAGGGGCAAGTCCCTTAAACTCCTCACCTCGTGCCAGAGGTCCATCCTTTTAGGATGCCTACCGGTATGCCGCACAGTGTCCACGGTGGCACTGCAGGTGCTTGCTGGTGCTCCTCCAATGGATCTGGATGCTCACAGGATCGCCGTGAAGTTCAAGCTGAGGAAGGATGTCCCCCTGGATGAGAGCGACTGGCTCCACGGACAGGACCTGTCCGTGTTGGACTGGAAAGCTAAGATGGCGCTGCTAGACGAACGTCTGCTAAATGAGTGGCAACTCAGATGGGATCGCGCGGAAACACGGCTCCGTGACTCGCGAGTTTTTCCCAGAGGCAGCGTTCGTCTACAAGAGGAAAGACTTTGTCTTTACCCTCAAAGCCGGATTCTTGCTGACAGACACGGGTCGATGAACGCATTTCTGCAAGGCAGGACCCTCAGCACCACGACCGCATGCTCATGTGGCGTGGCAAGAGAGGACTGGCGCCACATACTGTGTGAATGCCGCCTGTACAACGATTTGCGGGACCTGGATGCCCTTGGAGTCGTTCGAGACCAGGGAAGATGGATCGTCGCGGGAGTAGTCGAGACCCCAGAACGGATGCGTCTCCTAGGAGTTTTTGCCGATGCTGCCTTCTCGAGGCGAAGGATGGATGCGACGAGGGAGGAGGAACCACAGGCGCCGGGACGTTAGTCCCACACCTCTTTTGCCGTGTGGTAGCGGCGAAGAATACTGCCACAGCCTGCCATAGCTTGTCGTAGGAGGCGACTAATATGGCAATGGTTGCCCCATCCGAGCTTGTCGGAGCTGAAGGGGTGAGGCTCACCGAGCCTGTAATTTCGGTACCACGGGTTGAGCAGCTCCAAGGCTGCTCATTGAGGTTGGCCCCCTTGTGGGAGTATCGTGGTGGCTGTGGTTGACACCTATATCGCGGGTAGAGTCCTCGGGCTCGACGTGGATGTTGCGTTATACAACTCGGGTGCTGTGACCCACAGAACAGTAGAGATTTTAGATAGATCTCGCCCCTACGCAAGGGGGAGTGCTTGCCCGACAAGTAAGTACTCGAATTGCTACTGGGGTGGATGCTATGTACATAGCTATAGCTTCTAGTCCGGGGCGTTGGTCTGGCGCTTAACCTAGACCCGTGCATTATATACTCACTTGTGGGTATATTAGAATGCCGTGGTTGTAATCCCTTCATTGTGGAACACGCCACGTAAAATAAATTCGGAGGGATCCGAGACACACCTGTCCCTATCTACTATCTAGCGAAACCACAGCCAAGGGAACGGGCTTGGAATAATTAGCGGGGAAAGAAGACCCTTTTGAGCTTGACTCTAATCTGGCAGTGTAAGGAGACATAAGAGGTGTAGAATAAGTGGGAGATATTAGACTTCGGTTTGGTATCGCCAATGAAATACCACTACTCTTATTGTTTCCTTACTTACTTGATTAAATGGAACGTGTATCATTTCCTAGCCATTATACGGATATATTTATTATATCTTATGGTATTGGGTTTTGATGCAAGCTTCTTGATCAAAGTATCACGAGTTTGTTATATAATCGCAAACAAATTCTTTAATAAAACGGTGCATTTATGTATTTTTGATTTGAAAATTTGGTATAACTCCAATTACTCAGGTATGATCCAATTCAAGGACATTGCCAGGTAGGGAGTTTGACTGGGGCGGTACATCTCTCAAATAATAACGGAGGTGTCCCAAGGCCAGCTCAGTGCGGACAGAAACCACACATAGAGCAAAAGGGCAAATGCTGACTTGATCTCGGTGTTCAGTACACACAGGGACAGCAAAAGCTCGGCCTATCGATCCTTTTGGTTTAAAGAGTTTTTAACAAGAGGTGTCAGAAAAGTTACCATAGGGATAACTGGCTTGTGGCGGCCAAGCGTTCATAGCGACGTCGCTTTTTGATCCTTCGATGTCGGCTCTTCCTATCATTGTGAAGCAAAATTCACCAAGCGTTGGATTGTTCACCCATGCAAGGGAACGTGAGCTGGGTTTAGACCGTCGTGAGACAGGTTAGTTTTACCCTACTAATGACAAAACGTTGTTGCGACAGCATTCCTGCGTAGTACGAGAGGAACCGCAGGTACGGACCAATGGCACAATACTTGTTCGAGCGAACAGTGGTATGACGCTACGTCCGTTGGATTATGCCTGAACGCCTCTAAGGTCGTATCCGTGCTGGACTGCAATGATAAATAAGGGGCAATTTGCATTGTATGGCTTCTAAACCATTTAAAGTTTATAATTTACTTTATAAACGACAATGGATGTGATGCCAATGTAATTTGTAACATAGTAAATTGGGAGGATCTTTGATCACCTGATGCCGCGCTAGTTACATATAAAAGCATTATTTAATACAATGGACAAAGCCTAGAATCAATTGTAAACGACTTTTGTAACAGGCAAGGTGTTGTAAGTGGTTGAGCAGCTGCCATACTGCGATCCACTGAAGCTTATCCTTTGCTTGATGATTCGATAATAAAGATGTTGCAAGCGGGCATAATCATTATGCTTGCTTGCAGCATCGCACGCCACTTTGTTTGTGGTGTGTAAGGTAGGGAAGAAGAAATATAAAAGACCTAAATTGGAAACATCAATATATAAGTAAATATTGAACAAACAAAATGTATCGTCATCTTATTAGTGACGCGATGATAAAGTGGCAAACATATTCCATGTATAAATATTCCTATGGTATTAAAATTCAAGTAAAGAGGACATATATAAAAGTTTGTATATATGGTTCATTCAATGGTAGCAGCGGTTGGTTGGTTGGTGTCTGCTCCTCTTATTGTTCAAAACTTATGTTATGGTAGCAAGTCTGTATCGTCATATTATTAGTGACGCGAAAAAGTAGTGGCAAAACATATTCCATGTATAAATATTCCTATGGTATTGAAATTCAAGTAAAGAGGACATTCAAGTAAAGAGGACTTATATAAATATAAGTATATATAATGGTAGCAGCGCGGTTGGTTGGTTGGTGTGTCTGCTCCTCTTATTGTTCAAAACTTATGTTATGGTAGCAAGACTGTATCGTCATATTATTAGTGACGCGAAAAAGTAGTGGCAAAACATATTCCATGTATAAATATTCCTATGGTATTGAAATTCAACTAAAGAGGACATATAAAATTACTATCAATGGTAGCAGTGGTTGGTTGGTTGGTGGTTGGTTGGCGGCTGCTCCTATTATTGTTCAAGACTTATGTTATGGTAGCAAGTCTGTATCGTCATATTAATTATTAGTGACGCGAAAAAGTAGTGGAAATCATATTCCATGTATAAATAGATTCCTATGGTAATGAAATTTTCAAGTAAAGAGAGGACCATTCAAGTAAGAGGACATATAAAAAGTAAGTATATGTTCCTCCAATGGTAGCAGTGGTTGGTTGGTTGGCGGCTGATCCTCTTATTGTTCAAAACTTATTTTATCAATATGAGTTTGGCAATACAATAAAGAAGACCAATCTAATCCATATAAAACTAAATGTATTATATGGATATGCTTAGGAAACCCCATATATTCATAAAAAAAAATTATGTATAGAAAATTATACATATATCTTTTATATAAATGAATCGTATGGATATCGCCTTATGGTAGGTATAATAACTTTTTAAGGCATAATAATGTATAATATAGAAAATATACATTGAAATATAAATGCATTTTTATAGATATGGCGGCATATAAGTGCCATATACACAAGAATAAATAATAGAATTTACCAATATATAATTAAAATGAGATATATAAACCTAGTGAGGGGCTGCACTAGTATATGAATCGTATGGATATGGCTTATAGGTATAATACCTATAAGGCATAATAATGTATAATATAATAAATATAAATTAAGATATGAATGAATTATATAAATATGGCATAGAAATGCCATATACATACATAAGAATAAATGGTAGAATTTACCCATATATCACTGAAACACGATATATTAAACCTATGATAGCTGGCACTAGTACTGTAAACATGCACGCAATAGTGCGTGGGGTAAAAAACTACTATAGGGAGGTGGTCGTTGGCGGGCCCCTCCTCGTATTGGTCAAAACTTATGTTATGCATATGAATTTGTCAATACTATATAGAAACGCCAAGCATATCCATATAAACTATGGATATGCATAGAAATCCATACAAAAGTAAAAAAAAATTATGTATAGAAAAATATACATATATTTATATAAGTGAATCGTATGGATATGGCTTATAGGTATAATACCTATAAGGCATAATAATGTATAACAAGTAAATATACATTGAAATGTGAATGCATTGTATGGATATGGCATATAAATGCCATATATATAGAAATAAATTGTATATCAATGATATAACAATTATAAACCTAGTGAGGGGCGGCACTAGTGAATGAATCGTATGGATATGGCTTATAGGTATAATACCTATAAGGCATAATAATGTATAATATAATAAATATACATTAAGATATGAATGGATTGTATAAATATGGCATAGAAATGCCATATACATAAGAATAAATGGTAGAATTTACCCATATATCACTGAAACACGATATATAAACCTAGTGATAGCTGGCACTAGTACTGTAAACAGGCACGCAATAGTGCGTGGGGTAAAAAACTACTATAGGGAGGTGGTCGTTGGCGGGCCCCTCCTCGTATTGGTCAAAACTTATGTTATGCATATGAATTTGTCAATACTATATAGAACGCCAAGCATATCCATATAAACTATGGATATGCATAGAAATCCATACAAAAGTAAAAAAAAATTATGTATAGAAAAATATACATATATTTATATAAGTGAATCGTATGGATATGGCTTATAGGTATAATACCTATAAGGCATAATAATGTATAACAAGTAAATATACATTGAAATGTGAATGCATTGTATGGATATGGCATATAAATGCCATATATATAGAAATAAATTGTATATCAATGATATAACAATTATAAACCTAGTGAGGGGCGGCACTAGTGAATGAATCGTATGGATATGGCTTATAGGTATAATACCTATAAGGCATAATAATGTATAATATAATAAATATACATTAAGATATGAATGGATTGTATAAATATGGCATAGAAATGCCATATACATAAGAATAAATGGTAGAATTTACCCATATATCACTGAAACACGATATATAAACCTAGTGATAGCTGGCACTAGTACTGTAAACAGGCACGCAATAGTGCGTGGGGTAAAAAAACTACTATAGGGAGGTGGTCGTTGGCGGGCCCCTCCTCGTATTGGTCAAAACTTATGTTATGCATATGAATTTGTCAATACTATATAGAAACGCCAAGCATATCCATATAAACTATGGATATGCATAGAAAACCATACAAAAGTAAAAAAAAATTATGTATAGAAAAATATACATATATTTATATAAGTGAATCGTATGGATATGGCTTATAGGTATAATACCTATAAGGCATAATAATGTATAACAAGTAAATATACATTGAAATGTGAATGCATTGTATGGATATGGCATATAAATGCCATATATATAGAAATAAATTGTATATCAATGATATAACAATTATAAACCTAGTGAGGGGCGGCACTAGTGAATGAATCGTATGGATATGGCTTATAGGTATAATACCTATAAGCATAATAATGTATAATATAATAAATATACATTAAGATATGAATGGATTGTATAAATATGGCATAGAAATGCCATTATACATAAGAATAAATGGTAGAATTTACCCATATATCACTGAAACACGACTATATAAACCTAGTGATAGCTGGCACTAGTACTGTAAACAGGCACGCAATAGTGCGTGGGGTAAAAAAACTACTATAGGGAGGGTGGTCGTTGGCGGGCCCCTCCTCGTATTGGTCAAAACTTATGTTATGCATATGAATTTGTCAATACTATATAGAACGCCAAGCATATCCATATAAACTATGGATATGCATAGAAAACCATACAAAAGTAAAAAAAAATTATGTATAGAAAAATATACATATATTTATATAAGTGAATCGTATGGATATGGCTTATAGGTATAATACCTATAAGGCATAATAATTGTATAACAAGTAAATATACATTGAAATGTGAATGCATTGTATGGATATGGCATATAAATGCCATATATATAGAAATAAATTGTATATCAATGATATAACAATTATAAACCTAGTGAGGGGCGGCACTAGTGAATGAATCGTATGGATATGGCTTATAGGTATAATACCTATAAGGCATAATAATGTATAATATAATAAATATACATTAAGATATGAATGGATTGTATAAATATGGCATAGAAATGCCATATACATAAGAATAAATGGTAGAATTTACCCATATATCACTGAAACACGATATATAAACCTAGTGATAGCTGGCACTAGTACTGTAAACAGGCACGCAATAGTGCGTGGGGTAAAAAACTACTATAGGGAGGTGGTCGTTGGCGGGCCCCTCCTCGTATTGGTCAAAACTTATGTTATGCATATGAATTTGTCAATACTATATAGAACGCCAAGCATATCCATATAAACTATGGATATGCATAGAAATCCATACAAAAGTAAAAAAAAATTATGTATAGAAAAATATACATATATTTATATAAGTGAATCGTATGGATATGGCTTATAGGTATAATACCTATAAGGCATAATAATGTATAACAAGTAAATATACATTGAAATGTGAATGCATTGTATGGATATGGCATATAAATGCCATATATATAGAAATAAATTGTATATCAATGATATAACAATTATAAACCTAGTGAGGGGCGGCACTAGTGAATGAATCGTATGGATATGGCTTATAGGTATAATACCTATAAGGCATAATAATGTATAATATAATAAATATACATTAAGATATGAATGGATTGTATAAATATGGCATAGAAATGCCATATACATAAGAATAAATGGTAGAATTTACCCATATATCACTGAAACACGATATATAAACCTAGTGATAGCTGGCACTAGTACTGTAAACAGGCACGCAATAGTGCGTGGGGTAAAAAACTACTATAGGGAGGTGGTCGTTGGCGGGCCCCTCCTCGTATTGGTCAAAACTTATGTTATGCATATGAATTTGTCAATACTATATAGAACGCCAAGCATATCCATATAAACTATGGATATGCATAGAAATCCATACAAAAGTAAAAAAAAATTATGTATAGAAAAATATACATATATTTATATAAGTGAATCGTATGGATATGGCTTATAGGTATAATACCTATAAGGCATAATAATGTATAACAAGTAAATATACATTGAAATGTGAATGCATTGTATGGATATGGCATATAAATGCCATATATATAGAAATAAATTGTATATCAATGATATAACAATTATAAACCTAGTGAGGGGCGGCACTAGTGAATGAATCGTATGGATATGGCTTATAGGTATAATACCTATAAGGCATAATAATGTATAATATAATAAATATACATTAAGATATGAATGGATTGTATAAATATGGCATAGAAATGCCATATACATAAGAATAAATGGTAGAATTTACCCATATATCACTGAAACATGATATATAAACCTAGTGATAGCTGGCACTAGTACTGTAAACAGGCACGCAGTAGTGCGTGGGGTAAAAAACTACTATAGGGAGGTGGTCGTTGGCGGGCCCCTCC
>NW_023665723.1:2500-12500 GCF_014743375.2 Drosophila subpulchrella | reverse complement strand
GAACTCTGAATAGAGAGTTAAACAGTACGTGAAACTGCTTAGAGGTTAAGCCCGATGAACCTGAATATCCGTTATGGAAAATTCATCATTAAAATTGTAATATTTAAACAATATTATGATAATAGTGTGCATTTTTTCCATATAAGGACATTGTAATCTATTAGCATACAAAATTTATCATAAAATATAACTTATAGTTTATTCAAATTAATTTGCTTGCATTTTAACACAGAATAAATGTTATTAATTTGATAAAGTGCTGATAGATTTATATGAATACAGTGCGTTAATTTTTCGGAATTATATAATGGCATAATTATCATTGATTTTTGTGTTTATTATATGCACTTGTATGATTAACAATGCGAAAGATTCAGGATACCTTCGGGACCCGTCTTGAAACACGGACCAAGGAGTCTAACATATGTGCAAGTTATTGGGATATAAACCTAATAGCGTAATTAACTTGACTAATAATGGGATTAGTTTTTTAACTATTTATAGCTAATTAACACAATCCCGGGGCGTTCTATATAGTTATGTATAATGATATTTATATTATTTATGCCTCTAACTGGAACGTACCTTGAGCATATATGCTGTGACCCGAAAGATGGTGAACTATACTTGATCAGGTTGAAGTCAGGGGAAACCCTGATGGAAGACCGAAACAGTTCTGACGTGCAAATCGATTGTCAGAATTGAGTATAGGGGCGAAAGACCAATCGAACCATCTAGTAGCTGGTTCCTTCCGAAGTTTCCCTCAGGATAGCTGGTGCATTTTAATGTTATATAAAATAATCTTATCTGGTAAAGCGAATGATTAGAGGCCTTAGGGTCGAAACGATCTTAACCTATTCTCAAACTTTAAATGGGTAAGAACCTTAACTTTCTTGATATGAAGTTCAAGGTTATGATATAATGTGCCCAGTGGGCCACTTTTGGTAAGCAGAACTGGCGCTGTGGGATGAACCAAACGTAATGTTACGGTGCCCAAATTAACAACTCATGCAGATACCATGAAAGGCGTTGGTTGCTTAAAACAGCAGGACGGTGATCATGGAAGTCGAAATCCGCTAAGGAGTGTGTAACAACTCACCTGCCGAAGCAACTAGCCCTTAAAATGGATGGCGCTTAAGTTGTATACCTATACATTACCGCTAAAGTAGATGATTTATATTACTTGTGATATAAATTTTGAAACTTTAGTGAGTAGGAAGGTACAATGGTATGCGTAGAAGTGTTTGGCGTAAGCCTGCATGGAGCTGCCATTGGTACAGATCTTGGTGGTAGTAGCAAATAATCGAATGAGACCTTGGAGGACTGAAGTGGAGAAGGGTTTCGTGTGAACAGTGGTTGATCACGAGTTAGTCGGTCCTAAGTTCAAGGCGAAAGCCGAAAATTTTCAAGTAAAACACAAATGCCATACAAATATAATTATATTATATAAATCAAGCTAATTAATATACTTGAATAATTTTGAACGAAAGGGAATACGGTTCCAATTCCGTAACCTGTTGAGTATCCGTTTGTTATTAAATATGGGCCTCGTGCTCATCCTGGCAACAGGAACGACCATAAAGAAGCCGTCGAGAGATATCGGAAGAGTTTTCTTTTCTGTTTATAGCCGTACTACCATGGAAGTCTTTCGCAGAGAGATATGGTAGATGGGCTAGAAGAGCATGACATATACTGTTGTGTCGATATTTTCTCCTCGGACCTTGAAAATTTATGGTGGGGACACGCAAACTTCTCAACAGGCCGTACCAATATCCGCAGCTGGTCTCCAAGGTGAAGAGTCTCTAGTCGATAGAATAATGTAGGTAAGGGAAGTCGGCAAATTAGATCCGTAACTTCGGGATAAGGATTGGCTCTGAAGATTGAGATAGTCGGGCTTGATTGGGAAACAATAACATGGTTTATGTGCTCGTTCTGGGTAAATAGAGTGTCTGGCATTTATGTTGGTCACTTGTTCCCCGGATAGTTTAGTTACGTAGCCAATTGTGGAACTTTCTTGCTAAAATTTTTAAGAATACTAATTGGGTTAAACCAATTAGTTCTTATTAATTATAACGATTATCAATTAACAATCAATTCAGAACTGGCACGGACTTGGGGAATCCGACTGTCTAATTAAAACAAAGCATTGTGATGGCCCTAGCGGGTGTTGACACAATGTGATTTTCTGCCCAGTGCTCTGAATGTCAAAGTGAAGAAATTCAAGTAAGCGCGGGTCAACGGCGGGAGTAACTATGACTCTCTTAAGGTAGCCAAATGCCTCGTCATCTAATTAGTGACGCGCATGAATGGATTAACGAGATTCCTACTGTCCCTATCTACTATCTAGCGAAACCACAGCCAAGGGAACGGGCTTGGAATAATTAGCGGGGAAAGAAGACCCTTTTGAGCTTGACTCTAATCTGGCAGTGTAAGGAGACATAAGAGGTGTAGAATAAGTGGGAGATATTAGACTTCGGTTTGGTATCGCCAATGAAATACCACTACTCTTATTGTTTCCTTACTTACTTGATTAAATGGAACGTGTATCATTTCCTAGCCATTATACGGATATATTTATTATATCTTATGGTATTGGGTTTTGATGCAAGCTTCTTGATCAAAGTATCACGAGTTTGTTATATAATCGCAAACAAATTCTTTAATAAAACGGTGCATTTATGTATTTTTGATTTGAAAATTTGGTATAACTCCAATTACTCAGGTATGATCCAATTCAAGGACATTGCCAGGTAGGGAGTTTGACTGGGGCGGTACATCTCTCAAATAATAACGGAGGTGTCCCAAGGCCAGCTCAGTGCGGACAGAAACCACACATAGAGCAAAAGGGCAAATGCTGACTTGATCTCGGTGTTCAGTACACACAGGGACAGCAAAAGCTCGGCCTATCGATCCTTTTGGTTTAAAGAGTTTTTAACAAGAGGTGTCAGAAAAGTTACCATAGGGATAACTGGCTTGTGGCGGCCAAGCGTTCATAGCGACGTCGCTTTTTGATCCTTCGATGTCGGCTCTTCCTATCATTGTGAAGCAAAATTCACCAAGCGTTGGATTGTTCACCCATGCAAGGGAACGTGAGCTGGGTTTAGACCGTCGTGAGACAGGTTAGTTTTACCCTACTAATGACAAAACGTTGTTGCGACAGCATTCCTGCGTAGTACGAGAGGAACCGCAGGTACGGACCAATGGCACAATACTTGTTCGAGCGAACAGTGGTATGACGCTACGTCC
Source organism: Drosophila subpulchrella (assembly GCF_014743375.2). Taxonomy (NCBI): domain Eukaryota; kingdom Metazoa; phylum Arthropoda; class Insecta; order Diptera; family Drosophilidae; genus Drosophila; species Drosophila subpulchrella. The sequence goes on along the minus strand of NW_023665723.1, from coordinate 9,254 downwards.
GTTGGATTATGCCTGAACGCCTCTAAGGTCGTATCCGTGCTGGACTGCAATGATAAATAAGGGGCAATTTGCATTGTATGGCTTCTAAACCATTTAAAGTTTATAATTTACTTTATAAACGACAATGGATGTGATGCCAATGTAATTTGTAACATAGTAAATTGGGAGGATCTTTGATCACCTGATGCCGCGCTAGTTACATATAAAAGCATTATTTAATACAATGACAAAGCCTAGAATCAATTGTAAACGACTTTTGTAACAGGCAAGGTGTTGTAAGTGGTTGAGCAGCTGCCATACTGCGATCCACTGAAGCTTATCCTTTGCTTGATGATTCGATAATAAAGATGTTGCAAGCGGGCATAATCATTATGCTTGCTTGCAGCATCGCACGCCACTTTGTTTGTGGTGTGTAAGGTAGGGAAGAAGAAATATAAAAGACCTAAATTGGAAACATCAATATATAAGTAAATATTGAACAAACAAAATGTATCGTCATCTTATTAGTGACGCGATGATAAAGTGGCAAACATATTCCATGTATAAATATTCCTATGGTATTAAAATTCAAGTAAAGAGGACATATATAAAAGTTTGTATATATGGTTCATTCAATGGTAGCAGCGGTTGGTTGGTTGGTGTCTGCTCCTCTTATTGTTCAAAACTTATGTTATGGTAGCAAGTCTATATCGTCATATTATTAGTGACGCGAAAAAGTAGTGGCAAAACATATTCCATGTATAAATAAATATTCCTATGGTATTGAAATTCAAGTAAAGAGGCCATTCAAGTAAAGAGGACTTATATAAATATAAGTATATATAATGGTAGCAGCGCGGTTGGTTGGTTGGTGTGTCTGCTCCTCTTATTGTTCAAAACTTATGTTATGGTAGCAAGACTGTATCGTCATATTATTAGTGACGCGAAAAAGTAGTGGCAAAACATATTCCATGTATAAATATTCCTATGGTATTGAAATTCAACTAAAGAGGACATATAAAATTACTATCAATGGTAGCAGTGGTTGGTTGGTTGGTGGTTGGTTGGCGGCTGCTCCTATTATTGTTCAAGACTTATGTTATGGTAGCAAGTCTGTATCGTCATATTAATTATTAGTGACGCGAAAAAGTAGTGGAAATCATATTCCATGTATAAATAGATTCCTATGGTAATGAAATTTTCAAGTAAAGAGAGGACCATTCAAGTAAGAGGACATATAAAAAGTAAGTATATGTTCCTCCAATGGTAGCAGTGGTTGGTTGGTTGGCGGCTGATCCTCTTATTGTTCAAAACTTATTTTATCAATATGAGTTTGGCAATACAATAAAGAAGACCAATCTAATCCATATAAAACTAAATGTATTATATGGATATGCTTAGGAAACCCATATATTCATAAAAAAAAATTATGTATAGAAAATTATACATATATCTTTTATATAAATGAATCGTATGGATATCGCCTTATGGTAGGTATAATAACTTTTTAAGGCATAATAATGTATAATATAGAAAATATACATTGAAATATAAATGCATTTTTATAGATATGGCGGCATATAAGTGCCATATACACAAGAATAAATAATAGAATTTACCAATATATAATTAAAATGAGATATATAAACCTAGTGAGGGGCTGCACTAGTATATGAATCGTATGGATATGGCTTATAGGTATAATACCTATAAGGCATAATAATGTATAATATAATAAATATAAATTAAGATATGAATGAATTATATAAATATGGCATAGAAATGCCATATACATACATAAGAATAAATGGTAGAATTTACCCATATATCACTGAAACACGATATATAAACCTAATGATAGCTGGCACTAGTACTGTAAACATGCACGCAATAGTGCGTGGGGTAAAAAACTACTATAGGGAGGTGGTCGTTGGCGGGCCCCTCCTCGTATTGGTCAAAACTTATGTTATGCATATGAATTTGTCAATACTATATAGAACGCCAAGCATATCCATATAAACTATGGATATGCATAGAAATCCATACAAAAGTAAAAAAAAATTATGTATAGAAAAATATACATATATTTATATAAGTGAATCGTATGGATATGGCTTATAGGTATAATACCTATAAGGCATAATAATGTATAACAAGTAAATATACATTGAAATGTGAATGCATTGTATGGATATGGCATATAAATGCCATATATATAGAAATAAATTGTATATCAATGATATAACAATTATAAACCTAGTGAGGGGCGGCACTAGTGAATGAATCGTATGGATATGGCTTATAGGTATAATACCTATAAGGCATAATAATGTATAATATAATAAATATACATTAAGATATGAATGGATTGTATAAATATGGCATAGAAATGCCATATACATAAGAATAAATGGTAGAATTTACCCATATATCACTGAAACACGATATATAAACCTAGTGATAGCTGGCACTAGTACTGTAAACAGGCACGCAATAGTGCGTGGGGTAAAAAACTACTATAGGGAGGTGGTCGTTGGCGGGCCCCTCCTCGTATTGGTCAAAACTTATGTTATGCATATGAATTTGTCAATACTATATAGAACGCCAAGCATATCCATATAAACTATGGATATGCATAGAAATCCATACAAAAGTAAAAAAAAATTATGTATAGAAAAATATACATATATTTATATAAGTGAATCGTATGGATATGGCTTATAGGTATAATACCTATAAGGCATAATAATGTATAACAAGTAAATATACATTGAAATGTGAATGCATTGTATGGATATGGCATATAAATGCCATATATATAGAAATAAATTGTATATCAATGATATAACAATTATAAACCTAGTGAGGGGCGGCACTAGTGAATGAATCGTATGGATATGGCTTATAGGTATAATACCTATAAGGCATAATAATGTATAATATAATAAATATACATTAAGATATGAATGGATTGTATAAATATGGCATAGAAATGCCATATACATAAGAATAAATGGTAGAATTTACCCATATATCACTGAAACACGATATATAAACCTAGTGATAGCTGGCACTAGTACTGTAAACAGGCACGCAATAGTGCGTGGGGTAAAAAACTACTATAGGGAGGTGGTCGTTGGCGGGCCCCTCCTCGTATTGGTCAAAACTTATGTTATGCATATGAATTTGTCAATACTATATAGAACGCCAAGCATATCCATATAAACTATGGATATGCATAGAAAACCATACAAAAGTAAAAAAAAATTATGTATAGAAAAATATACATATATTTATATAAGTGAATCGTATGGATATGGCTTATAGGTATAATACCTATAAGGCATAATAATGTATAACAAGTAAATATACATTGAAATGTGAATGCATTGTATGGATATGGCATATAAATGCCATATATATAGAAATAAATTGTATATCAATGATATAACAATTATAAACCTAGTGAGGGGCGGCACTAGTGAATGAATCGTATGGATATGGCTTATAGGTATAATACCTATAAGGCATAATAATGTATAATATAATAAATATACATTAAGATATGAATGGATTGTATAAATATGGCATAGAAATGCCATATACATAAGAATAAATGGTAGAATTTACCCATATATCACTGAAACACGATATATAAACCTAGTGATAGCTGGCACTAGTACTGTAAACAGGCACGCAATAGTGCGTGGGGTAAAAAACTACTATAGGGAGGTGGTCGTTGGCGGGCCCCTCCTCGTATTGGTCAAAACTTATGTTATGCATATGAATTTGTCAATACTATATAGAACGCCAAGCATATCCATATAAACTATGGATATGCATAGAAAACCATACAAAAGTAAAAAAAAATTATGTATAGAAAAATATACATATATTTATATAAGTGAATCGTATGGATATGGCTTATAGGTATAATACCTATAAGGCATAATAATGTATAACAAGTAAATATACATTGAAATGTGAATGCATTGTATGGATATGGCATATAAATGCCATATATATAGAAATAAATTGTATATCAATGATATAACAATTATAAACCTAGTGAGGGGCGGCACTAGTGAATGAATCGTATGGATATGGCTTATAGGTATAATACCTATAAGGCATAATAATGTATAATATAATAAATATACATTAAGATATGAATGGATTGTATAAATATGGCATAGAAATGCCATATACATAAGAATAAATGGTAGAATTTACCCATATATCACTGAAACACGATATATAAACCTAGTGATAGCTGGCACTAGTACTGTAAACAGGCACGCAATAGTGCGTGGGGTAAAAAACTACTATAGGGAGGTGGTCGTTGGCGGGCCCCTCCTCGTATTGGTCAAAACTTATGTTATGCATATGAATTTGTCAATACTATATAGAACGCCAAGCATATCCATATAAACTATGGATATGCATAGAAATCCATACAAAAGTAAAAAAAAATTATGTATAGAAAAAATATACATATATTTATATAAGTGAATCGTATGGATATGGCTTATAGGTATAATACCTATAAGGCATAATAATGTATAACAAGTAAATATACATTGAAATGTGAATGCATTGTATGGATATGGCATATAAATGCCATATATATAGAAATAAATTGTATATCAATGATATAACAATTATAAACCTAGTGAGGGGCGGCACTAGTGAATGAATCGTATGGATATGGCTTATAGGTATAATACCTATAAGGCATAATAATGTATAATATAATAAATATACATTAAGATATGAATGGATTGTATAAATATGGCATAGAAATGCCATATACATAAGAATAAATGGTAGAATTTACCCATATATCACTGAAACACGATATATAAACCTAGTGATAGCTGGCACTAGTACTGTAAACAGGCACGCAATAGTGCGTGGGGTAAAAAACTACTATAGGGAGGTGGTCGTTGGCGGGCCCCTCCTCGTATTGGTCAAAACTTATGTTATGCATATGAATTTGTCAATACTATATAGAACGCCAAGCATATCCATATAAACTATGGATATGCATAGAAATCCATACAAAAGTAAAAAAAAATTATGTATAGAAAAATATACATATATTTATATAAGTGAATCGTATGGATATGGCTTATAGGTATAATACCTATAAGGCATAATAATGTATAACAAGTAAATATACATTGAAATGTGAATGCATTGTATGGATATGGCATATAAATGCCATATATATAGAAATAAATTGTATATCAATGATATAACAATTATAAACCTAGTGAGGGGCGGCACTAGTGAATGAATCGTATGGATATGGCTTATAGGTATAATACCTATAAGGCATAATAATGTATAATATAATAAATATACATTAAGATATGAATGGATTGTATAAATATGGCATAGAAATGCCATATACATAAGAATAAATGGTAGAATTTACCCATATATCACTGAAACATGATATATAAACCTAGTGATAGCTGGCACTAGTACTGTAAACAGGCACGCAGTAGTGCGTGGGGTAAAAAACTACTATAGGGAGGTGGTCGTTGGCGGGCCCCTCCTCGTATTGGTCAAAACTTATGTTATGCGTAAACATATGATTTTGTCAATACTATAAAGAAAACTTGTTTTGTACATACAAAACTAAATGAATTATATGGATATTGAAAAATAAATGGCATTATATCCATATAATGAAAATATACTTGTATTCTCTTATTATAAGAGAGAATACCGTATAGTTGGTTGGCAAAGACAATTGAAAATACCCGAATTGCAGATGATGGGTTCAAAAACTACTATAGGGTGGTGTAGCAAATAATATGAAGATGATATATCCATATAATGGATATACACTAGTATTCTCTTATTATAATAGAGAATACCATATAAATGGTTGGCAAAGACAATTGAAAATACCCGAATTGAAGTTGACGGGTTCAAAAACTATTATAGGGTGATGTAGCAAATAAAATAATGAAGATATATCCATATAATGGAATTATATGTGTATTCTCTTATTATATGAGAGAGTACCAAACGGTTGATTGGCAAAGACAATTGAAAATACCCGAATTAAAGATATTGGGTCCAAAAACTACTATAGGATGGTCAATGGGCCGGCCATCTACTATTGACGTGACAAAATACTGTCTGTCGGTAGAGAAGATATTAATCCGTCAAATTTGTTTCTTTATTCATTTATGAATATGAGACTTGGCTCCACGGTTAATATTTTAAGCCCAAAGATAATAATGTTGAAACAAAGGCCAAGGTTTCTATTATACATAGAATAACAAATTGTTTCCGAACTTTATCGTTAATCCAAATAAATAATTACAATTGAGGCAGGCTAATAATGATATATATTTTGTATTGATAATCTTGATATATATGTATATTGGTCTGCCATTATCACATACTGAGTTATGTGATAATTCCCTGCGGGGATAAATTAAAAGAGGTGTCCCTATATTAAAAGAAAATAATATATATATATATTATTTTTTCTAACGTACATATCATATATGCGCTCGGTTTTATATTATATATTACCAAAGAGTCTTATATGAATATATACAGATAAATTTTAAATTTATCATCAAAATACAAATGATTTAATTCAATATTTTATATTGGTTAAACAAAAATTGTACATGTGTGGATACAATAATGACGTATGTCGAACAAAAAAGATATTTTAGAATGAAATATGCAAATATAAAGAAAATTATTACGTATTACGAAAAAAAATATTGTGTTTTTAACATCA